>NC_133945.1:10958780-10963780 GCF_031877795.1 Strix aluco | reverse complement strand
TTCCCCTTCTCCTCTCCCTCCTTTTCTCTTCCTATTTATTTCTGTTTTTTCCCCCTTCTCTCCCCACCCTGCCCCCCCCCCCGACTCGAAGGATTTTATTCCGCAGAACCTCCCAGGAAGATTTAAAGAGTTTCTCCTGTTTGATTTTCCAGCCCGGCTCTTTCTCTCCCACTCCTCTTTGTTAAACGCAAACGCCGCTTCTCCCTGCGCTCCCCTTTCCCTCCCGCTGGCCGGGGCCGGCCGGGGGGAGCCCTCCCGGGGGGGCCGGACCGGGTCCCCCTGGCCCAGGGGACTGAGAGCTCCGGTCCCAGCTGGGCTCGGGATGGGAGGGGGCGGAAAGCACCGCACACACACACACCCCTCCCCCGAGCTTGGAAAGTGTTTCTCTAAGCAGGCTCTGCGGGAGAGGGCACAAAACTGGGGGTCCCCAGCCCCGCGCTTGGCGGGAGAACCGTCCCTTTAATTATTAACTGGGGGAAACCTATCGATATTTTATTTGGGTGAAAACTTCTATGGGGACGTAATTTAATTAGGACAAATTTGGCGGTTGTTTGGAAGCTGTGAATGACTGGCGGGGCAAAGCGCGGGGTGTGCGATGGGCTGCTTTTCCTGCGGGGGGGTGGGGGGCGATGATCACTGGGGAGGGATGGGAACTTTATTTGGGTTTGATTTTCTTTTTTTTTTTTTTTTTTTTAATTTTTTGGCCTCCTCTTTAGCGCACAGAGGCTGCTCCTAGTTGTGGCTACGCTCACAATTCAAGGGTTGTGGTTGCTGCTGGGGAGGGGGGTGTCCGTGGCCGAATCGATAGGAGATTGCATTAATTATGATTTCGATTGATATGCTCAAATCTCCTTCTAAACGCTGCAAACGGCTCTTCCCCCTTTTTTTTTTTTTTCCTTTTTTCCCCCCCATTTTTTCCCTCTGCCCCCCTCCCCTCTCCCCTGTTATAGAGCCGGAGAGGAGATGAAAAGGCTTGTAGTTTTAAATTCAATGTGACAGCTCTGGAAAGAGCGGATGATGAATCTCCTATTATTGGATCAGTCTATTTGCCGCTCAATGTCTCTCTGTAATTGGAGCAACATCACTTTAAAGGTTCAGAGAGTAGAGCATTTCTGGTGAAAAATCCCCACAACACGCTGGTGAATGTTTTAAAGGGAAATCTATTAGTGATTTGGAGAGGGGAGGGGACAAGGGGGAAGAGGGTGGGTTGGAGGGGTGGGGGGGGGGAGGCTGTGTGTGTGTGTAACTCCGGCTGTTTAGTATTTAACCGGGTTTCAGGCAGATCCGTGAGTTCCCCTCCGGCCCCCCCCGCACCCTCCCCTGCCCGCCCGGCCCCCGCCGCCCTCCTCGGGCTGGAGTCCGTATCAAAGCCCCCCTTGTCGTGTTGTGACAGCTCTGATATTGTTTATTGAGGCTGGATGTCAGGTATAATTAGCAATCGATATGGAAAACGTTTGCTCCCCACACTGGCACGTCTCTGACGTCAGGACCGATTAACGTTTCTTATTGGTCCCAAATTCCCCCAGCCTGAGCTAATTATTGGGAGCCTGATGTTGATAAAGTTAAAGCGCCCGGGCGCCCTGCAGCATGAGCCCCTCGCCGCGCCGCCTCCTCCTCCTCCGGCAGCAGCACCCCCGGCCCCAGCCGCCCCGCCGCCAGCACCCCCAGCCCCGCCGGCACCCCCCGCGCTAGAGCCGCCCCCATGATGGACAGCCGCATCCTGGAGCATCCCCATGCCCAGTTCGGGGGGATGGTGGGTTTCCCTTACCCGCTCGGGCACCACCACGTCTACGAGCTGGCCGGGCACCAGCTGCAGTCGGCGGCCGCCTCCGTCCCCTTCTCCATCGATGGATTACTGAGTGGCTCCTGCGCCGCCTCCGTGGTCAACCCGGCTCCTCTCATTCCCTCCGGCTGCGGGGTGAGCGGGGACAGCCAGCCCTTCAAGCTCGCAGGTAGGAGCGGCCCCGGCGTGTGTGGCCCCCCCCTCGCCCCCCCCCCCCCCCACCTCCTCGCCCCGACCCGGCCGCCGCTCCCCACCCGGAGCGTGGCAGCGTGGGGGAAGACAAGCAACGTGCCCCCCTCCTCCCTATCTGCGGATATTGGGGTGCCTGGAGAGGCCCAGCGTAACCACTCCATCACCCCCCCACACGAGGGGGCGGACGGGGTGGGGGGGAGCCCGGGCCAAGCGCCGGCAGTGTCCCCGTTCCCACCGGCGTGGGGCCACGCGTGTGCCCTGAACAATAGCGGGCCCGGCCCGGTGCCTTCCCCCAAAGTTCATCTCTGGGGTGGGGGCTCGGAGCATACCATTAAAAAACAAAAAAATGGGAATCGCTGGAGTTTGGGGAATGGAGAGCGGTAATTCTTTTTTTTTTTTTTTAAGCAATTTAACCAAAGGGAAGCGCTCTCCTTCCCTCCCCACCGGCCTGTGGTACCGCTATTGTTCAGCTGTTAAAACACTCCGTCGCCTCAACATCCTTATTATTAATCCTGGAGCAGCCCCCCTCTGCACCTCAACTAAATAAAAATCAGTATTATTATTAATTTCCACACCTGGCGGAAAACATTAGGCGAGGTGCAGCTAGGGCTGCAGATCCCCAACCTGGAGATGTACGTACTCGGAGAGGCTGCGAGCACCCCAGCCCCACGCCCGCCCGTGCTCGGGGGGTCGGTGGGAGGCCCGGGGCCGCCCTGCCCCCGGGGGCCACGCGTGGGACCGGGCCGTGATCTGTGGCTCACGCAGGTGCTCCGGGGGGGGGAGGGTTGGGGAAGGGAAAGGGGTGGGCTATTAATTTTTATATTAAATTATTTAATTTTTATATTAAAAAATGAAACCTTTGGTGGCTGGAGCAAATATTGGAACTTCTCTCTCTCTCTCTGCCAGCTGAGTGCCTGTGGAGAGCTTCCTTCAGGAATAAATGTGTTCTGTAAAGTACATTTTCGGAGGAGGCGAGGGCAGATCGGGTTCCTCCCCATTTTTAGCGCAGGTGTGTGTATAATCCCGCTCTTTTATCAACGCTACCGAGCACAAAAGTTAAAAGGCTCCTGTGAAAGGCAGGGAGGGGGGGAGAAGGCCTGTCTTCCAGGGACCTGAGGGTATTTCTGCCTTTTCAGACTCGGGTGACCCGGACAAAGAAAGTCCTGGCTGTAAAAGAAGACGAACCCGCACCAATTTTACTGGCTGGCAGCTCGAGGAGCTGGAAAAGGCGTTTAATGAGAGTCATTACCCGGACGTGTTTATGCGAGAGGCTCTGGCTCTCAGGCTGGACTTGGTGGAGTCCAGAGTGCAGGTAAAAACCGTGTCCGTCCCCCCCCTCCTCCCCTGCCCTCTCCCTGCACCGAGGGGTCCCCGGGGAGGCCCCGGCAGCCCGGACCCGCAGCCCCGACCCGGACGGGCCCTGAGCCCTTGGGCCCGCGGCCCCGCTCCTCCCGGCCCTCTCCTTTTGTTTCCCTGCCTTCCACTGGTCCTTGCTGGTTTATTTTCTTATTATTATTCCCTTTTTCTTTTAATCTTGCAAACGAGTCCCGAGGAGTGGCACTCCAGCCTGGCTTTCCTAAATATTTAATTTTTTTAAAATATTTTTTTCCACTGTAAACATTTTTCTTAAATGAATCAATGGCGAAAAATTAGCATGCAAGTATGAGGCTTAATCATGGGCCGGAGTACGCTGGAGAATGTCAGTAAGGCTCCTAGGTGCATCAAGAGCGCGTGGAACTTGTAAAACTTAATTTTAAGGAACTGCTCAGGCCCTCGGTGGTACGGGATGGGGAAGAGAGCCATCTATTTGCTTCTACCGACCTTGGAAAAAATAAAATGGGGATGGAATCGGAGGATGCGGGTGCGATGCGGGTTGGCTGTTGGATCTCCGGATGCTGTTTGATGGCTGCGAGCGGGCGACGAGGCCGAGCGGGCTGGAGTCCGCGGCCGTGCGGGGCGGCTCGGGACCGTGGGGCTGGGCGGCTTCGCGCGGGCTGCGTGTGCGGGAAATGCGTCCTGAAACCCAGCTCCGGCGGCGGGGACCTTCCCCCCGAGGCGTTCGCCGCGGTTCCTCCATCAGCTTTGTCTCACGGCGTCTTTCCGAGCCGCCTTTCCCTTCTCACGCCGGCTCCGGGAGCATCCTCTCGGCGTGCCCGGGGGCTCGGGAGCCTGCGGGGTTGTCCTGGCGGGGACGGGGTGAGCCCGGCCGGGGGGGGAAGGAGCCGGGATCGGCTCACCGAAATCCCCGCGGAGCTGGGGCTGTGCTCCGGCCCGGGAACCGGCGCTGCCGGCCGCCCTCATGGGCCGAGGCTCCGCAGGCGCGGAGGGAACGCGGCCGCCGGGGAACCGCCGGAGCAGGGCCGGAGCAGAGAGGATTTAATTCTTTTTTTTTTCCTCTTTCCTCCCCTATCTATAAACAAACCCGACCAAATCCCATTTTTGCGCTGATCCAACCCCTCTGCTCCGGCGCCCGGGACGGGCGGGAGGCCCAGACCCCGCTCTGCCCGGGCGAGGCGACCCCCCCCAATCCCCCCCCTCCCCCTCCTTCGGACCGCTTATTGTTGTGTGTTTTATCGCATTTTGCGTGCTGCTGCGGTGGGATCGGGCCCGGCCCCGCAGGCCGGGGCTCCGGATGGTGCTTCTGCACCCCTCGGCCGCGGGGAAGAGTCGGGGGGGCTGTGTTATCCCTTCCCCTCCCCGCGGCGCAGGTGCGGACAGGGTGCAGCGTGTGTGTGCGTGAGTGTGCAACCCCCCTTGCTTTTTTTTTTTTTCCTACCCCGTTAAAGAAGCCTGGATATCTCTTCCTGCCCCCTCCCTTGCTCTCTCTCGCAGACGCCCGGCCCTGTGGATGGGGGCTGCCGGCACCTCGAGGGGTGGATGGGGGAGGCCTGAGCTGTGCTTCTCCCTCGCCCCCGGGGGGCCGGTGCGCGGGTGTTAATTGCTTCTCGTTGTTCGGTGTGTAGGTCTGGTTCCAAAACCGCCGGGCCAAATGGAGAAAGAAAGAAAACACGAAGAAGGGCCCGGG